>NC_084502.1:47450191-47472691 GCF_024500385.1 Phyllopteryx taeniolatus | reverse complement strand
TACTGTGAAGAAATGAGCCCAAATTTTGCAGGCCATAAATGTTTTAGTGTAACACACTAATCATCTACTAAACTCAAAGCACCCTAATTTCTCTTTTTTTTCTACAAAAAGAGAAGTAAATGGTGATTTCTTTACAGTATTAAAATTTTTTGAATTCCTGATTTTGTGAGCTGGAAACCCAAATTATATAAAAATAAACAAATACATACTTGAAATTGTTTAAATTGTGGGCCCTGAATCTATAATATATGAAAGTTAAACATTCATGAATTGAATTATGGAAATAAATAAACTTTTCCATGATATTATTTTTTTTTGGAAATGGTCTGTAAACTCCTTGATCTGCAGCTTTTAACTACTGTACCTACAGTATCTAACATGCAAAAATTACAAGACAAAAGCGGCTTAATCCAACAAAATGCATCTGTTTGTGTGACTTAATTGGTACAGCCACCCCACCTGAGCAAGCTGTTGATGGAAGAGGTGCCGCGGTCGATACTTCTCAGCACATCACCAGTTTTGCGGCCCAGATGCCAGCGGAGTGAGAGGGCATGCAGGTGGGCAAACAGGCGTACCTGCACTACCCGGTTAGTGAATTGTTGCACTCTGATCCATACAAAGGAGCGCAGGTTGCTGACAAACCCTGAGGCTCCTGCAAGAGAGGGTATGGAATAACTTGCAAACCGTCCACTTGCCTTCCTGTGACACGAGGGTCTCATTAATAAAACACCCTATACACAAAAGGAGGCCTGAGTATTCCGTATGCTAATTTAGAGTCAAAACAACTTGGTGGATGTGACACAGCGCCAGTAAGAACTGGAAACTCATACGGTGATTTCACTAGAACAAAACCACTGACTTGATGCCTTTTAGAGGTGCGAGGAAATTGATATGATAGCTGTCAAAGGTGTCAATACAGCTGTTTGGTCGATCATATAATATTGTTAAATGAAAAATGGTAATTACCGTAATTTCTTGTGTATAATGCCCACCCATGTATAATACGCACCCCCAAAGTTGACCAAAAAATGCGCATTACACAAGAAGTGACGGTAGTCGTTGGAGAGATGCTAGTCTGCTTTCAGACTACTGTTGAGGTGAGCTTGCGCAAAGCCACCAGCCTCCAGACCGAGCTCAAGTGGTCCGGACTGTTTGTGCACCATTTTCTTTCCGACATCTCTCCTTACACGCTTGTGTGATTTGGTTCTCTGTGTGGTATGCAACTAAAACAAAAAATAAAATCATACAGCAGGTTGGAAGCTAAATTTCCGCTTGAGGGTTAACAATTCCAATCCGTTTTTGGGAGCGCTTGCATTCATACCTATGGAAAATTCAGTCTTTAATTAATCTAATATGCATGTTTTCAGAATGTGGGGGGAAGCCAGAGAAAACCCACGCCAGCACGGGGAGAACATGCAAACTCCAATTTGAAAACCTTTACTCTTAAACAGACATGCTAACCGCTACATCACTTTGTTACCATGCTATAGCAAGCATTGCTCATCAGCAATTAATTAAAAATACATGTTAAAAGTGAAAATGAATTTAGTTTTATGTATGATTGCATGCATGGTAGGTTGACTGAAAACTCTAAATTGCCCGTAGGTGTGAATGTGAGTGTGAATGCTTGTTTGTTTATGTATGCCCTGCGATTGGCTGGCAACCAGTTCAGGGCCTCCTGCCCGAAGATAACTGGGATAGGCTCCAGCACTCCTGCAACCCTCGTGAGGATAAGCGGCTCAGAAAATGGATGGATGGATGCTGCAACCTGCCCATGACTGACTGGCACCTAGTCCAGGTTATACTCAAAGTCATTTGGGATAGGCGACCCTATAGCGACAAGCGCTATAGAACATGGATGGATGTGGCGACCTGTGACACACATGCTTGGGCTGTGGGATGCTATTTTTAATTTGTTTTAACTGTCCACCTTCACATCCAACCAATTGATTTTTTCTTCTCTGAAGCACACAGCAATTACAACAGTAGCGACAAGTTGCCACCTAAGATATTTTGTCTTATGACCACCTAGCATTATTAGTTGTTTTAATTGCTATCTCACCCACAAGCACCTTAATTTCTTTGTCACAAAATATTTTTGGCTCAGTGACACGATTCACAGTGAAGTACAGTTGATCAACAGGTTTATAGATAAACAGTTTTATACATATGGTGCGTTGCAATGAGATTTTCTAGTTAAATATGTTGAGGCAGAGCTATTCGATGGACATTTGCGCCATACATCTCAAGAGGGAGTGTGATTTATAAGAGGAAGATTGAGTGCAGGTGTGTGAGCGCAGACTTTTAGAAGGGAAGCTACGCACACTATTTTAAATGAGACCCAAGAGCTGACTCAGCATCCAGTGTGTGAAAAGGTATGTCATACCTGCCCCCCCTCCCTGCATGAACTTTAGCAGGACGTAAATACACACAGTGGTGATCAGAGTGTGCCAGCTGCTGCCATCAGTCAGTTCATTAACTGAGAGGGGGAAGAAGACAGAAATTTCATTCTTAAAAACATTAAGTTACAGGTAAAGATGTGGCGCTCCTGTTGGTATACTCACTCACCTATATTTTTGTAGTAAATGGGAACAAAGACATTGATTGCCCTCTCAACTCCCAGCAGCCCCAAACAGAAGAGGACAAGCATTTGGAGCCATACACTGCCCCGAGGCCACATGTAAGGTAACAGCAGCCTAGCCTTCTTCGTGAAGCCTTGCCAAGTTGACTGGTTCTGATCTGGTCCGCCCAAGAGGCTCTGGGATGGTGACAAGGAGCCATTCAAAATTACCAAATGGACTGATGTACAAATAATGTTTTTTGTTTTCCACATCATTACCTGTCCGCTCTGCTCTACGTCTCGCTCATCTTCATTTATAAGCAGCATGTACGGTCTCTTCGGCAACCCTGGGGCCTTAAGACCGAGAAAGAAGAGCAGTCCTGTCCCCACATAGCGGATCAGCCATAAGGCAAACTGCACCTAAGGGGTTTCATAGACAGTTGAAAACAACATCAACATTAAAGTAAAACTACACGTAACAAAAGCCTGTGAACATGATGCATGTCATTTAAAATGTTTGGCCATCAGTGAGTTCATTATGCTGACAGTTTTTGGTAGCTCAATGTTAGACTGTCACAATGACTCAGCACAAAAAAGGGACCAGAGCCTGCACCTCACAGCCTTTCATCTCTTTCCCCCCCAACATATTTTTACTGAAACCAATTCAAGACATACAATGTAAATGTTAGTCATTCCTCCCACAAAAAAGAAAACATTCAACAACTCAGCATCCCTTTCTCCTATAAACAGCCAACCCAGAACAAGATATGGGCTGCTCATTTAAAACAAATGAAAAATTATAATTAAAACTAATGTGACAAATGTTCAGAGCATGGAATAGGGAACAGCCCTTCAGCTTGAGTACTCTTTAAATCACCGCAAGCCATGGAGATGAGCTTGTTATACAGGAAACAAGACTGACAACGTGAACGAATGACACGCCTATTGTACACAATCAACCTCTAACCCATTAGACTGTAAAGCGAGACCCGACTATTAAATATGAACAGTAACATGATGAATCACTCAGTGTACAATATTTTGACAATACCAGTTTGAAATAGCTTCATTATACAACTGCTGGGAGGCTAAAATGAGTGACATGCATTGTAAAAGCCCAATTTAAGACAGACTCACCGGCCACAGTCTAATAAGATTCAATAAAAGAACCACACCAAAATATCATAAATTTTACTAAATGTATTGAGGCGTGAAGTGCAGCAGTGAGCATAATATCAAAATTGTAAAGGCAGCCCTTTACAATGATAACAATGCTCAGTTTTGACTGACAGAGTAAGAGGAATATTTATTCTTGTGGTGGTTATTTGCTGAGCTGTCAACCACACTGCATTATACTGACAGTTGTCTCTAGTAATTTTGTTTACCTCCAATTGCAACAATAAACATGGTCGAATTACTGGCTTTCTGACAGTATCAATGACAACTGGGCATTCTTATCCATGTAAAGGCAGAATTGTTTTGGTGTACCTGCCTGCTGTTGTGCCCAATATTTGAGTGTCTCTCACCTGTTGCCGAGTGTCCTCCAGGCCCCACCACCAGTGAGGACTGAACCAGGAGACGAATGCCAGGTTCTCAGCTGCGAATGCTGTCGCCCAGAACAGCAGTAGCGCGGCACTGTGGCCCCATGTTCGATCCATGAGCAGAGCCCTGCGCCTCTCCACACGGAGCAAAGCAATCCCCCAAACCCAGGCTAGGCCAGAGAAGCAGCCATAGAGCAACACATAGCCTGGGAGCTGGTCTGCTTGGGTGGCGAGCCACACCATCCCACACACAAACTGAACCAAGAGAAGGCTGGAAATGGCCACTTGAAGCCTGTAGAGACGAGAGCGGGGGATGAACTTTGGCTCCATTGCTGTGCCATATTTTTGGTAAAAGATGCAGTGGATGGTGCCGAGGAAGAAGGCGATGGTGAGCAGGACAGCAGGGACCAGAGTGAAGTAGAAGCAGGGGGCGATTCCTTCATCCACCCACGTGTGGGAGATGGGAAACCCGGCTTCACAATAGCTGTGGACGAACACCATGATCCTGCTGAGAAAAGACACGAGAGATACAACTTGGGCGTTAATGCGCCTAATTTGGCTGCTGGCTTTACTTTACAAACACATCACGCCCCAACATAATAATTAAAATTAAAAAAAGAGCCACACAACGTAGCAACTGTAATCCTGTTAAGGGCTGTTAGCCATTATGACGTGCAATTTACTATTATTACCTTGTTTGAGCTCAACATGAACGATCCAGGCAAGTGTCAGTAGCAGGGGGTTCAGTTTAAAGACTATAGCAGATGTGCTAGCCTAGTCCGTCCTAAACAACCTCAGCACGAAGAAAAGCGAGCAACATGAGTGCGTGTTGCGTATAAATTAACCTGTGTATAATCGGTTCTTGTCCGTGGTTCGTTTTCGGCCAGCCCTTTGACGTCACGAAGTTAGACAACACACCAAAATAAACGACCTACAAGACATATTGCCTAGCCTTCAGCGCCCCTCAGAGGACATGAAGAATTAAAAAAAAATATATATATATTTTCTATTGTGTTCATAGCGGATGGCAACCCATTTTGGTGCATTACCGCCATCAGCTGGAGTGGAGTGTGGACTGAGAGAACGCAGGGAAAAAAAAGGAAAATAACAACAAAACAAAATACATAATAAATCAATTATACCCCATTATGAACTCTATCAAATTCCTTTGGACAATCTTCGATAATTTTGTTTTACCGAGACTTGGCATTTCTTTAGAAGCCAAACCACCTTTCTCATGTTATTATATCGGTTGCACGTTCGATAGTTTCTTGTTGAAACCAGTGTAATTTCATTTTCCTGTAGGGTGTTTGCCTATTTACCTGTATGTCCAATTCTCATACTAACGATGAAGATGTTGTCCTTCCTTTTTAAGGTAGCCTTGCCTCCATGTACCAGCCTGCCTTTGGGTATTGTAGAGATACCTACCAATTTTTGTACTGTCCCAGTGTTCCTGCCATATATGCGTATGCACATATATGCGTATACAGTCGGCCCCTGCATACTCGTGGTCCGGCACCCCCAAAATTACCATCGTGTTTCGTGGAAAACGCTGATTATCTATCGCTCTCTCTCTCTCTCTCTCTCTCTCTCTCTCTCTATCGACATAGTGTTGTGAAAAAAAAAGAATTTTAATTTAGGCCTATATTGAAATATTCCCTTCATTTTAAAACAATATTATCATAAAGCTACAATATTTTAAATGCAGACAGTTCAACAAAAGAATAATAATCATATAGTTTTTTTTCAAATCTAGTTTTAAATTTGAATTCTGAATTATTTGTTTACATTGTGATTTTATTTTAGGTCAAACAAAAAAAAGGCTTTATTGTCAAACATTGCGCATGCGCTTCTACCTTAGAACAAGAATCTATGAATTTCCGTTTCTGTAAAAGTCTTCCCTTTCTTTTTTGAGTTTCAAGCACAGATATCTGTGGCTTCAAGTCTCTCCTAGCTCGCTAGGTGTCTGTGTAAAGGCACAAACGTGAACTTGTGTGCTCTCGTGTGTCTCCTTCAGTATGGCTTGAAGGAGGCTGCCTGCCACAGTGTCGAGGCAGAATACTGTTTGCCTCACCTTATGCTTTATCTTCAGTTTTATGTGATTAACAAAATTAAATATGTCACACACAAATATTAAACACATTAACCTGACTATGGAAAATCAGAATGCATACAGTATTACAAGTGTCTGAAAACATTATATTGGAGATATAAAGACAGACAGAATAGGTATTTGCCAATAGATCCATTGATCCATTTTCTGTACCGCTTAACCTCACGCGGGTCGCGGGCATGCTGGAGCCTATCCCAGCTATCTTCTGGCAACAGACGGGGTACACCCTGAACTGGTTGCCAGCCACTCCCAGGGCACATATAAACAAACAAGCATTCATACTCACATTCACACATACGGGCAATTGAGAGCCTTCAATCAACCTACCACACATGTTTTTGGGATGTGGGAGGAAAGCGGAGTGCCCGGAGAAAACCCACGCAGGGATGGGGAGAACATGCAAACTACAAACAGGCAAGGCCGGGATTAGAACCCCGGTCCTCAGAACTGTGAAGCATATGTGCTAACCAGTCGGCTGCACGCAACCTCTCCACCGTGCCGCCCTTGCCAATGGAGCTCACCTGTATTGTACAGTAATTTCACCAATAAATGGGACTGTTGCAATGTGCTAGTTCATCTTTTTTTGTGAGGAAATGTGCAATCTGATGTGAGGTTGGCTGCTCACTGCTGCACTTCACGCCTCAATACATATAGTAGTTGAACAAGAAATGCACACATTCACCAATTTTAACAATTAAATCATGGATATTATTGGATTAAAAATGAAAATTAATACAAAGCACAGACCATAAAGCTAAATTGGAAAATATTTTTATGTAATAATTTATTTTTATTTTTTTTGCTCCTCACATACAGTAGGCTCTGCCTCCCCTGACCGCACATCGCAGGTATGCTAGAGCATATCCCAGCTGACTTTGGGCGAGAGGTGGGGTACACTTTTCACTTTCACACGCACATTCACACATGGATAATTTAGTATCTCCAATTAACCTACCTTGGATGTTTTTGAATTGTGGGAGGAAACTGGAGTACCCGGACAAAACTTATGCAGGCACAGGGAAAACATGCAAACTCCAAACAAGAAGGCTGGAGACCAGATTTTAACCCATGCCCTCAGAAATATGAGGCAGATGTGGTAACAAGTCATCCACCGTGCTGACAATAGTATAGAATAGTATGTATAAGTACATTATACATAAAAACTGAAATTAAGTATCACAAATGTCCCCAAAATGTTTGAAGCACACAGGGTTGCTGCTTTAGACGCTGTTTTGACGCTTTCAAATCTGACACTGCAAGCTTTATAACAGGCAAGAGTTTTATGCCAAGCCTGACTGATGAGGTGTTGAGTGTACTGCGCTCCATTTTGACCTCTACCCTATAGTGGGCTGTTCAAAGTACAGTGTTTCCCCAGCCAGACAGAAGCAGAGTTTTTATGTGGAGTGTCCCCAGAGTGATTTCTTTTCCCCAACTGGGCTACAAATCATTGACAGCCCCCCTGATTAGAATATTGTAGAATAAAAAGATATCCTCCATGTAATGAAATTAAATATTAAGAGATTTTTTATTTTTTAGTGAAGACCAAAAACAGAAGGTGGTGGCACGGTGGATGTCTGGGTAGCATATCTGCCTCACAATTCTGAGAAACAGAATCCGGCCTCGCCTGTGTGGAGTTTGCATGTTCTCCCCGTGCCTGCATGGGTTTTCTCCGGGTACTCCGGTTTCCTCCCAAATCCCCAAAACGTGCATGGTAGGTTAACTGAAGACTCTAAATTGCCCATAGGTGCGCATGTAAGTGTGAATGATTGTTTGTTCCTGTGATTGACTGGCGACCAGTTCAGGGTGTACCCCGCCTCTCGCCCAGCTGAGATCGGCTCCAGTACGTCCTGCGAACCCTCGTGAAGATAAGCGCTATGGAAAATAGATGGATGGGGGAAAAAAAAAAAAAAAAAGAACGACTGTGCTGTTGTAATCAGGTCGATAGATGGAGCTAAATACAAATGTATGAATGGTGTCCGAGTACAAGTGAAACGCGACCGCCCACACACTCGCACGGCCAGGTGCTAAAGACGGTTGCTACATACGTACAGTATTACTACTGTAATAGATGATAGATGGCACAAACATAAATGCAGTTTCACAGAGTTATTTTAGAAAAAACGTCTCACGCAGTAAAGGGAAAGAGGATTTGCAGTTTCCCTGTAATTTAAAATTCAGATTTTCTGGGGGAAAAAAATACCTGAAAAGCCAGCTGTCTCATCTGTCCTTTGAATGGGGATTAATGAAAGGCTCAGAAGAAAGTGAGTATATACCTGCATATGAAAGGAAGGAAATAAAGAGGATCATCTCTACCTGATGGGAGAGTGCAAAGGATTTGAGAAACACGCCGCGCGCGCACACACACACACACACACGCACACACACACGCACGCAGTATGGAGTAAAATCTTATCGTTTAGACTAAAGCCTTCACAATGGCTACAGAGAGCTGTTAATCTGCTTCATTGCCACGGTTCTTTTGTGTGTGTGGAAATGGCCCTTCTGTTCACCAGCTGGTTGTCACCCTGTTCTTTTGTCCCCCTGCAGATGTGATGGCCTGCCCATCACAGCCTTCATCTGCCACTCCTCTTGTGGACCTTTCTGACTTCAGCATACACACTCAGTTGGCTCTTATTCATCTGTGAGGTGGGTTCATTCCCCCTTTTTTGTTCATTCCTCTATCACTCCCCTCGTGGTTGAGCGGCACATATAGATTGGGACAGGCTTGGATGAAGGGAATGTGGACGTCAATCTAATCCTGTGATTCAGACAGAAAAGAATATCAGTGGTGTAGGGAATGTTGCTTCCAATCCCATTAGCCACAAGGGAGATCAATAAACCTTTCAGTTGCGTTAGATTATAGTATTCATGACGTAAGCTTTGTGAAGTCAGTTTTTGTCATAAGCTCAGTGGCAGGGGACCTTTGCAACTGCTAATACTCACCCATGATGATGTATCGTGTGAACCCACCTGCACAGGCATGAGGGCTGCTGCAAATTTAAGAAACGGTATGCAGCATAATATTCTTTTTTTTTCATGCCACTCAGTCCCTTCATTTTTATTTTATTTTTGTAAATAAATACCTTTTTTACCATTCCCGTGAACCACTGCCTTGGCTTGCCTGATTTGCTGCACTTGGGTACTCTTTACATTCTTATTTAACATTGGGGCTAATTTACATAATATATAGCCCCAGACCAAGTTTTTGTAGAAACGCCCACACACCCCTTGGAGGTAACACCCCTACTGTCATGTGTAAAGCCAGAAGGTAAGCAGAGATGCACTGAGTTGTACAAATTAGCATTAGCTAACAGTGTTAGCTTCTGATAAGCGGCACATCACTTGATTGCGCTGAGATGTTGTCAACACAGTGGTGTTGTTTGAGTTTGGTAATGTGTGCATGTGCCACATACACACAGTATAGTGAAGGAAGCGCTGCCTCCATAAGTGAAAACGCTTTCATTGTCTTTATGGGTGCACACTTTCCCTCCTACTTCCTGGGCTCTGCTTCCGTAAGCAGAAGCCAATTTAATTGTCACGCCAGGGCGGCGCCTCTGTTTTTCATGGTAACAAAAGTCATGCTTGCCATTGGCGAAGCAGTATATGGCACAGGGTATACAGTCACTCATTGGAATGGAACACCGCCTTCAATACACCTCTTGGACATTTCGAGTACTTGGTCATGCCATTCGGTTTAACAAACGTCCCTGCAGTTTTCCAATCATTAATTCATGATCTCCTCCGTGACATGCTCAACCGGTTTGTATTCGTGTACCTTGATGACATGATCTTCTCCCGCTCCCCTGAAGAACCCTGCATGCATGTGCGCAAGGTCCTCCAGCGCCTTCCTGAGAACCGTCTGTTTGTCAAACCAGAAAAATGTGAATTCCACCTCTCCTCAGTACATTTCCTTGGCTACATCATTGCGAAGGGCAACTACAACTGGACCGAGCCAAGATCCAAGCCATCACCGACTACCCGGAAAGAACTGCAACGCTTCCTCGGATTTGCCAACTTCTACCGTCGATTTATCTGCAACTACAGCAAGGCCGCAATCCCCCTCACCAGCCTCACATCCACCAGCTCCCCCTTTCAGTGGACCCATTCAGCCTCCGAAGCCTTCAGCAAACTCAAATCCCTGTTCACCATTGCTCCCATTCTGCGCCACCCTGACCCCTCCCTCCAGTTCGTGGTGGAGGTTGACGCCTCGGACTCCGAAGCTGGAGCTGTCCTCTCGCAGCGGTATCCCACGACCCAGAAACTACACTCCTGTGCTTTTTTCCCTGTCGCCTATCTCCTGCAGAGAGGAATTATGACGTCGGCAACCGAGAGCTGCTGGCCATAATACGGGCCCTGGAGGAATGGAGGCACTGGCTGGAAGGGACTGAACAGCCATTTCTTATTTGGACCAACCACAAAAACCTCGCTTACCTCTGTTCCGCTAAACGTCTCAACCCCCGACAAGCTCGCTGAGCACTATTCCTGAGCAGGTTCAATTTCAGTCTCTCTTTCCATCCCGGTTCCCATAACACAAAGGCAGATAACCTGTCCCGTATTCACTCACCACCCTCCAGCTCAGCAGAACCCGAACCCATTCTTCTGTTTCATTGGAGCTGCTAGGTGGAAGATCGAGCAGGTGGTCAAGGAGGGTCTAAAGAACCAACTTGATCCCAAGACCGGGCCTCCAAACCGCTGTTTGTACCGGATTCTGCACGTTCAGAAGTCCCACAGTGGACCCACAACTATCAACTCACTTGTCACCCTGGCGTCACCCGTACTACCCAGTTGATCCAGCAGCACTTCTGGTGGCCCAGCCTCATCCAAGACACCCGTGAATTCGTTCAGGCCTGCTCTGTCTGAGCCCGAGGGAAGTCGTCACACCTGCCTCCAGCGCCCCTTGCCGATTCCAAGCCACCCTTGGTCTCACATCGCCGTGGACTTCATTACCGGTCTGCCCCCCTCAGAAGGTAACTCAGTCATTCTCGCTGTCATCGATCACTTCTCCAAATGTGTCCATTATATGCCCCTCCCCAAACTCCCGTCCGCCCTGGAATCTGCTAACCTCCTTGTCTTATTTTAAACTCCATGGTATTGTCAGGATTCAGGTATTGTCAGGATTCAGGTTGCAAGTTGGACCCAGATCCAGAGAGGACAGGGAGGTGAGTTTGTGAATAACGGTTTATTGCAGCTTGGAAGTGAACTAAAGAACTCCAAGAACTAAATCCAGGATTGTCAGGGTTCCAACGAGGACCGGTCTGGCAGGGTAGGAGTCCGTGTTGTTGGTGGGCCGCAAGAAGTGAGCACTGGTTTGCAGAGAGCAAGGGCAGTCGTTGATAGTCTGGCAACGAGTTGGAGTACCACAGCGTCTTAAGAGCAGTCAGGTGTAATTAGGATGACAAGGTGCAGCTGTTAGACTCCAACACGTCAACCCTGTAAAGCATTCATGACACACACACACACACACACACACACACACACACACACACGGGACTCATGGTGCTGAAACAGCAGCCCTGACAGTACCCCCCCTTCCACGGGCGCCACCCGGCGCATGAGCCAAGCAACTGGGGTGGTCACGATGGAAGTCGCGGATCAATGACTTGCACAGGATCAACCGCGCAGGGACCCAACTCCACTCTTCCGGACCATAGTCAATCTCTCAGTCAACGAGGTACTGGAGGCCGCGACCCCGGCGACGCACATCCAGGAGCCTGTCCACGCGAGATGACCACCGACCACCAAGGGAGGAGGGGGTGGTACAGGGGGGGATAGAGGACTGGAAGAAACCGGTTTTATCAGGGAAACATGGAAGGTGGGGTGAATGCGGAGAGAGGCAGGGAGTTTAAGGCGTACCGCACATGGATTTACCACAGCCACAATCTCATAGGGGCCAATGAAATGGGTGGACAGTTTTTTTGGATTCAACCTTGAGTAATAGATGCTTCGTACTGAGACACACTTTCTGACCGACCGTGTAAGCGGGCGCAGGGATGCGGTGACGGTTGGCTTGTACCTGAGACATGGCAGAGGTCCGGAGAAGGGCAGCGTGGGCCTCCTTCCAGACCTTGGCGCACCGGCGTATGTGGGCCTGCACTGAAGGGACTGCAAGCTACTGCTCCTGCGATGGGAACAGTGGAGGTTGGTTGACTAAGAAGCATTGAAAAGGGGATATGGCCAAGGAGGTGCTGGGCATACTCAACCCAGGCAAGGTCGGTGCTCCATGTAGCGGGACGAGACAGGGATATGCAACGGAGCGCCGTCTCCAGCTGTTGATTGGTGCGCTCACATTGCCTGTTAGTCTGAGGATGATAGCCAGAGGATAGACTAACACCTATACCAAGCGCTGGGCAAAACGCTCTCCAAACCTGCGAGGTGAATTGGGGGCCCCTGTCAGAAGCTATATCAGATGGAATGGCATGCAGGTGGAAAACGTGCTGGATCAGCACGTGTTCCCATTTGACGGGGGAAGCCCAGAAACAAAGTCCAGGGCGATGTGCGACCAAGGGCGTCTGGGAATGGGAAGCGGACGCAATAAACCGGAGCTTGGTGTAGAGATGTCTTATTTTGAGCACATACTGTGCATGCAGAGACAAAGGACCAGGTGTCATCTTCCATGGTGGGCCACCAGAAGCGTTGACGGAGGAAGGCCAATGTTCTGTGGATTCCAGGGTGACAGGTAAGTCGTGATGAATGGGCTCACTGTAACACCTGGGGGCGGACCGAATCAGGGACAAACAGGGAGTTCCGGGGACCCCCACCAGGATCAGCTTGCTCTTTCTGGGCCTCCTTTACCAGCGTTTTTATTTCTAATGTGATTGAGCCCAGAAAGCAACGGGAAGACAAGATGGGATATGGATCATTCTTGACACTCTCCGAGGCAAACTGGCGGGACAGGGGATCTGCCTTGGTGTTCTGGGGCCCTGGGCGGTAGGACAAGGTGAAGGTGAACCGGTCAAAAAACAATGCCCACCTGGCTTGATGGGAGCTCAGCCTCTTAGCAGAGCGGATGTATTCCAAATTCTTGTGGTTGGTCCACACGATGAATGGGTGTTCGGCGCCTTCCAGGAAATGCCGCCATTCCTCCAACCCCACCTTCACCGCTAAGAGCTCCCGGTGTCCGATCCCATAATTTCTCTCCGCCTGAGACAACTTGCGAGAAAAGAAGGCGCAAGGGTGGACTTTACCATCAGTCTGGGATCGCTGATACAGCACTGCACCAACCCCCGCACCAACCCCCGCCTCTGATGAATCAACCTCTATGGATCCGGATGAACGAGGATAGGAGCTGAGGAAAAAAGTTTATTTTGCTCACAGAAGGGCATGTCGGCCTTCTCAGACCATTGGAAGGACGTTAGGGTTGATGTGAGCGCAGTGAGGGGTGCTGCCACCCGATTGTAGTTCTGAATGAACCGCCGGTAAAGTTGGCGAAGGCAAGGAATCTTTCTTGTGGATGGCGTTGGCCACTCAGTGACTGCAGCTACCTTGGCTGGGTCCATTTGAAGCTGGCCCTCAGCAATGACATAACCCAAAAAGGTGGTCTTTGGAACATGTAACTCACACTTTTCTGCTTTAACAAAGAGCTTGTTCTCAAGGAGTCTCTGAAGTACTTGTCGAACATGTCGTTCGTGATCTGCGATGCAACGGGAGAAAACCAGGATGTCATCCAGGTACACAAAAACACATTTTCTGATCATGTCATGCAGGACGTCATTGACTAGTGCCTGGAAGACAGCAGGGGCATTGGTCAGGCCGAAAGGCATTACGAGGTGCTCGTAGTGCCCTCTATGGGTGTTAAATGCTGTCTCCCACTCATCTCCCTCTCGAATGCGGACAACGTGGTAGGCTTGGCGCAGATCCAACTTGGTGAAAACTGTTGCTCCGTGAAGGGGGGAAAAGGCAGAGTCAATCAGGGGCAAGGGGTACTTATTCTTAATGGTGATGTTATTAAGGCCACGACAGTCCACTCATGGATGGAGGGTTTGTCTTTTTTGTCCACAAAAAAGAAGCCTGCCCCCACCGGTGAAGAGGAGGGGCAGATAATACCTGCGGCCAATGACTCGCTTATGTAGGTCTCCATGGCCTCCCGCTCTGGACAAGATATGTTAAAAAGGCGGCTGCTAGGTAGCGGTGCACCAGGATGTAGTTCAATAGCGCAATTGTAAGGCCTGTGTGGGGGTAGAGAGGTGGCATGGTGTCTGCTGAATACTGGAGCTTGGTCATGGTAAATTGAGGGGACACCTGATAGGTCAGGGGATTTACTCTGACTTTGGCCACTTGGGGGCACCGCAGCAGATCGCAAGCAGTTCTCATGACAGAAATTGCTCCATGAGGTGATCTTGGGCACGGTCTAGTCGATGCTGGGGTTATGGAGCATCAGCCAAGCCAAGCCAAGCACGATTGGAACTTGAAGACAAGGGACAACAAAACTTAAAGTCTCAAGATGGTTACCTGATAGCTTGAGGGAAACGGGAGCCGTTTCTTGCTGGATATGGGTGACCAGCCGCCCATCATTCTTGGGAGTGGTCAGAGCCAGTAGATGAATTTTCACCTGTTTAACGAGGAAGTGGTCAATGAGATTCTCGTCAGCTCCAGAGTGTACTAGGGCTAAAACGGGCAGAGACAGATCATTCCAGCAGATGGTAGCAGAAATCTGAAAACGGACAGAAGAGGAGGAACTTGCATTGTGACTCACCAACTCCTCCTTTATTGGCGAGTTTGATGTACGTGTGGGACAGTTTGCGATGTAGTGGCCTGCCTCTCCACAATACAAGCACAGATTAGAGGTTCTCCTGCGTGTTTTCTCCAAATCTGAGAGTTTTGTTCGGCCAAGTTCGGCTCACCGCTGTGTGGCCACACGCAAACCCTCCTCATGGAGTACATTCCTCCCGAAGATCGAATACGCTCACAACTCCCTCACCAGCTCCGCTACCGGTATGTCCCCGTTCATGGCTTGCTACGGTTTCCAACCGTTTGACAATGTGCAAAAAGATGCATAGTTCTCTAGAAATTAGAGGAGTTTGGAATGACTAATAGAACAATAGTCCGGTGTAATGACCATTATGCAAAGGGCGCAGAGACTTCAGGAAATGCAGTTTAAAGTGACTAGTAGTGTGATAATCTGGGACAATGTTGATTGTGCAAAGGTTGCAGATGCTACTCAGGCACATGAGTGGCCAGTATTGGTCAACAACAGATATGCAAATAGTGCAGAGTGGCGAGACTACTACAGTGAGTGCATGATTAATGTATAATTGGCTCGATAGAGATGTGACAACAAACTCAAGACTAAATTGGCAGCATGCTGCAATGGAATTGTACGTTAACTGTTTAAGAAGTTAATGGCAAGAGGGAAGAAGCTGTTGGAATGTCTGCTGGTTTTAGTTTGCATTGTTCGGTAGTGCCTACCTGAGGGAAGGAGCTGGAAGAGGTGGTGACCAGGATGTGGAGGGTCCAAGAGGATTTTGTACGCTCTTGCAAGTCGTGCAAGTCCTCAAGAGTGGGTAGGGGGTTACTGACAATCTTTTCAGCAGTTTTGATTGTCCGTTGCAGTCGGAGTCTGTCCTTTTTTGTAGCAGCACCAAACCAGACTGTGATGGAAGAACACAGGACTGATTCGATGACTGCTGTGTAGAACTGCCTCAACAGGTCCTGTGGCAGGCTGTGCTTCCTCAGAAGTCGCAGGAAGTACATCCTCTGCTGGGCCTTTTTGAGGATGGAGTTGATGTTGATCTCCCACTTCAGGTCCTGAGAGACTATAATTCCCAGGAACTTGAAAGTCTTGACGGCTGACACAGGGCAGTTGGACAGTGTGAGGGGCAGCTGTGGCAAAGGATGACTCCTGAAGTCCACGATAATCTCTACAGTCTTGAGCCTGTTCAGCTCCAGTTTGTGTCGGCCGCACCACAGCTCCATCCGCTCCACTTCCTGTCGATACGCAGACTCGTCACTGTCTTTGATGAGGGCGATGACTGTGGTGTCGTCTGCAAACTTCAGGAGTTTGACAGCCGGGTGCGTTGAGGTGCAGTCGTTCGTGTAGAACGAAGACCAGCGGAGAGAGCACACAACCTTGTGGCGCCCCGGTGCTGGTGGTGCATGTAGATGAGGTGGTGTCCCACAGCCTCACCTGCGGTGTCCAACTCGTCAGGAAGCTGTAAATCCACTGGCAGATGGCTGGCGAGACGCTGAGCTGGAGAAGCTTGGAAGAGAGGAGTTCGGGGATGGTGTTGAACGCAGAGCTGAAGGCCACGAACAGGATCCTCGTGTAGGACCCCGTGCCGTCGAGGTGTTCAAGGATGAACTGCAGTCCCATGAAGACTGTGTCATTCACAGACCTGTTTGCTCGCTAGGCAAACTGCAGGGGGTCCAGCAGGGGACCTGTGACGCTCTTGAGGTGGTCCAGCACGAGGTGTTCAAAGGACTTCATGACCACAGATATCAGGGCAACAGGCCTGTAGTCATTCAGACCCGAGATTGAAGGTTTCATGCGGACTGGGATGATGGTGGAGCGTTTGAAACAG
Source organism: Phyllopteryx taeniolatus (assembly GCF_024500385.1). Lineage (NCBI taxonomy): Eukaryota > Metazoa > Chordata > Actinopteri > Syngnathiformes > Syngnathidae > Phyllopteryx > Phyllopteryx taeniolatus. Next base: position 47,455,960 of record NC_084502.1, on the reverse strand, counting down.
GATGGTACTTCACACAGTTCCAGAGATCTATTGAAGATCTGTGTAAAGACTGGAGCGAGCTGGTCCGCGCAGACTTTGAAGCAGGCTGGCGACACAAGGTCTGGTCCTGCCGCTTTGTTTCTCTTTTGTTGTTTGAAGATGCGTCTCACATCCTGTTCGTGGCTGGTCAACGCAGAAGTCAGAGGTGTGATTGTGGTCGGTGGTGCGGCTGGGAGGGTGTGGGGTGTGAAAGTGTCCTTTTCAAATCTGCCGTAGAAGCTGTTCAAGTTGTCAGCTATTCTTTTATTGTTCTCAGCTTGGGGGGTTGGTTGCTTGTAATTGGTTAGTGATTGCAAAGCATGCCAGACTGATTTAGAGTCGTTAGCTGTAAACCGTTTTTATAGCTTTACTGCATAGTTCCTCTTTTCAATGTTAATTCATTTAGTCAGCTGGTTTCTAGCGCGATTATACAGGGCCCTAACCTGTCATGAACGGAACAGAGGATAGGACCCAAAAATGCACGACTCCAAAACAAATTGACAGTTTCCAAAAAGAGAGGTTTAATAGACGGGCATAGGTCGGTACACAGGCAGGCAATAGTATCCAAAAACATGAGGCAAAGAGACAAGGTCGATAATCGGAACAGGGTCAAGTCTTACTGTGAATCTATGACGTGGAAACAAGGAATGCTGGAACGCGACGACAAGGTACAACGAACTGGCAACGAGAGGAAATGAGACACGAGGTTATATACAAGGGGTAATTAGGGTGAACGAGGCACAGGTGATGAAGATGCTCACAGGAGCAGGTGTGTGTGAAACAGGGGGGAAGACAAAACCCGGAACACACACACAGACATATGACAGTACCCCCCCCTTAACGGCCGGCCCCAGACGGCCCTGGGGCCCCTGGATGCGCAACGTGGAAGTCCCGAATGAGCGAATCATCCACGATAAACGCAGACGGTACCCAGGAACGCTCCTCAGGCCCATAGCCCTCCCAGTCCACCAGATATTGAAACCCCCTGCCCCTCCGACGAGATGACAACAGCCGCTTCACAGAGAAGACAGGGCCCCCATCCACAAACCGGGGGGGAGGAGGGGGCCTGGAAGGCGGGACCAGAGGGGACTCCCGGGCTGGCTTGAGTAGGCTGACGTGAAAAGTAGGGTGGACCCGCATAGACCTTGGGAGCCTCAGCTTCACGGTGACAGGGTTGATTATTTTTGTGATGGGGAAGGGCCCAACGAACCTGGGAGCGAGCTTCTTGGACTCCACCCGGAGTGGAATACGTTTGGTCGAAAGCCAAACTCGCTGACCCACTTTGTAGTTCGGGGCCGGTGTCCTCCAACGGTCAGCAGCGGCTTTGTAGGACCGTCCCTGGCGCAGCAGCATCTGGCGGGCTCGCTCCCAGGTCCTCCTGCAGCGTCTCACCAAGGTTAATGCCGCTGGAACTGTGGATTCTGGGGCTATGGCAGGAAACAGAGATGGTTGGTAACCATGCACAACGTGAAAAGGCGATAGACCAGTGGATGCAGAGGGGAGGGAATTGTGGGAGAATTCGACCCAAACCAGTTTCTGAGACCAGGATCGCGGCTCCTGTGAAGCGAGACATCGGAGCCTCGTCTCCAGGTCCTGGTTCAGCCTCTCGGTTTGGCCGTTGGTTTCAGGATGAAACCCGGATGACAGACTGACGGTAGCACCTATGAGTTTACAAAACTCCTTCCAAAATTGCGAAATGAATTGGGGACCCCTATCAGACACCACATTCTTGGGGAAACCATGGAACTTAAAAACCTGATTAATCATTAGCTCGGCAGTGTCTTTAGCTGAGGGGAGTTTTGGAAGTGCAATGAAGTGCGCCATCTTAGAGAACCTGTCAACAACTGTAAGAATGGTGGTTTTGCCTTTAGAGGCCGGTAATCCTGTAACAAAGTCTACGGAAATGTCTGACCAAGGACGTTGTGGTATTGGCAGGGGTCGCAACTCCCCAGAAGGACGTTGATGAGAGGCCTTGTTAGCAGCACATACCTGGCAAGCATTGACGTAATCGCTAACATCCCTCCTAACATTAGGCCACCAAAAGCGCTGTTCGACCACCGATAGCGTCTTGGCAATGCCTGGGTGACATACCGTTCGGTTCGTGTGAGCCCAGTGGATGACTTTTCCCCTTAAGGTCGGAACCACATAAAGCCTGTTCTCGGGGCAATCTTCAGGGCTAGGAGTGTCTTTCAGAGCCCCTTCAACCGCAGTCTCAATGTCCCAAACAAAAGCGGAAATGAAGCATGACTTAGGCAAAATAGTCTTAGGGTCTGACAAAGAACTCTCCTCGGAGAAAATGCGTGACAAAGCATCTGGCTTACCATTTTTAGAACCCGGTCGGTATGATAACGTAAAATTAAATCTAGAGAAGAAAAGAGCCCATCTAGCCTGCCTCGCATTTAATCTTTTGGCAGTTTTAATATATTCAAGGTTCTTGTGATCTGTCCATACTAAAAACGGAGTATGTGCCCCCTCTAGCCAGTGCCTCCACTCCATCAAAGCCACCTTGACTGCCAACAGTTCACGGTCGCCAATGTCATAATTTTTTTCAGCTGGGGTCAATTTTTTGGAGAGAAACGCACAAGGATGTAACTTCTCATCCTTGAGAGACTTCTGGGAGAGCACTGCTCCTATTCCGGCATCAGACGCATCAACTTCTACCACAAACTGCTGTTTAAGATCTGGCAAAGTAAGGATGGGAGCGGAGGTAAAGCTTGACTTAAGTTTTTGAAAAGCTGCATGACAAAGCGGGTTCCATACAAAAGGTTTGTGTGGCGAGGTAAGATCATGCAAAGGAGAGGCTATAGAACTGAAATTCCTGATGAATTTCCTGTAGAAGTTTGCGAACCCTAAGAACCTTTGTACATCTTTGCGTGACGTGGGAGTAGGCCCATTAATAACGGCATTGACTTTGCAAGGGTCCATCTTGACTTCACCTTGAGCCAGGACGAAACCCAGAAAAGAAACGGACGCCTGGTGGAACTCACATTTCTCAGCCTTGACATAGAGTTGATTCTGCAGTAACTGCTGCAAAACAGAGCGGACATGAATAATGTGAGTCTCCTCATCCGGGGAGAATATCAGAATATCATCTAAATAAACAAAAACATAAACATTCAACATGTCGCGCAGGACATCGTTGACAAGGTTCTGGAAAACAGCTGGAGCGTTAGTAAGCCCAAAAGGCATTACCAAATATTCATAATGTCCCGTTGGTGTGTTGAATGCTGTTTTCCATTCATCCCCCTCCCTTATCCTGACTAGATGATATGCATTTCTTAAGTCCAGTTTTGTGAAAATCTTGGCTCCCTCCAGGAACTCAAAGGCGGTGGAGATGAGAGGAAGAGGGTACCTGTTTTTTACCGTGATCTCATTGAGACCCCGGTAATCGATACAGGGTCGCAGGGTCTTGTCTTTTTTGTCCACGAAGAAAAATCCTGCTCCCGCAGGGGATGAAGATGGGCGAATGATCCCGGCTGCCAGTGATTCTTCTACGTATTCCTTCATGGCCTTGTGTTCCGGCCCTGAAAGAGAGAACAACCTCCCTCGTGGGGGTGAGGTTCCAGGCAGCAAGTCAATAGCACAGTCATAAGGTCTGTGGGGTGGAAGGGATTTGCCCTTGGACTTGGAAAAAACATCTTTAATATCCTGATAACAGGTGGGCACTTGAGATAAATCAGGATCCGCAGATGGGGTCTGTGTAGTGTCCTTAGAAACATGACCCTGAACATCACGTGGCGGCTTGAAACAGTTCCGGGCGCAATTGCTGCCCCATGACATAACCTGCCCAGAGGACCAGTCAATGTGGGGGTTATGTAATTTCAACCATGGGTTCCCTAAGATAACGTCATGATTTATGGCGTCAAAAACATGAAAACTAATACGTTCCGAGTGAGAATCAGGGAATGTCAATGTGAGTGTTTGGGTGCGGTGAGTGATCTTGCCCATAAAACTGCCGTCTGCAGCATAGGTGTTGCGGTGGCGTTTTGTTCCAAAGGTTCTAAGGTGCATACGTCTAACAAGGATGGAGTTGAGTAAGTTTGCATCAGAACCAGAGTCAATTAAAACAGGTGTATGAATTTCTTGATCAGGAGAGCATAGTGTCACTTTAGGAAGAACCCGTGTAGGGTCTTCCTTAATGAAATTCAGACTCACCTCTCCCGTGCCCTGGCTACCGGCACCGGCAACTTTGACGTGACAGTTGCTCACGGAATGACCCAACTGACCGCAGTAGAAGCACCGCCCTTCCCTCAGCCGGCGTTGACGTTCCTCAGGGGAGAGACGGAACCTGCCCAGTTGCATGGGCTCATCCGTGGTGACGCTAGCCAGTGGATTGAGACTGGCAGCAGGGAATCTGCCTTGGTTTGGCTTGTCACCGAGGCTCGTCCTCCAAGTGCGCGGTGATGCATCCCTCCGCCGATCTCCATCCAGCTCGCGATCCAAAAGCCTTCTGTCGATCTTGAGGGCGAGAGCGATGAGAGTGTCCAAGTCGGTTGGCAGGTCTAGCGGGACTAAATGATCCTTGACGGCGGGGGATAGTCCTTGAAAAAAGGCATCGAGTAGCGCCCGATTATTCCAATGAGTCTCAGCTGCTAGAATGTGAAACTCAATCGCGTAATCTGACACCCTGCGCTTGCCTTGTTGTAAGGTGACAAGGGAGCGAGCTGCCTCACGATCAGGAGTGGAAAATTGAAACATTTGCTCCATAGTCTTGACGAAAAAAGCCCATGAATGACACGCGGCGGAATTGCGGCTCCATTCAGCAGTAGCCCACGCCTCCGCACGACCAGTCAGGTGGGAAATGACGAATGCGATCTTTGCCCGCTCGGTGGGGAAGGCGGCTGCCTGCAGTTCAAAGTGGAGTTCACACTGCGTGATGAACGGCTTAATGTTCCCAGATTCTCCAGAGAACCTCTCCGGTCGAGAGAGCTGTGGGCAGACAGCAGCAGCGGAGGTGGCAGGTGGCTGCATGGTGACTACTTCACACGGAAATTCCGTGGCAGTACTGGGTGTGGTGCCCACTGGTTCCTTCTCTTGAAAAAATTTCAAAAGAAGTTCAAACTGCGAGGCCACCTGCCTCATCATATTGTCCTGATTCCTTGACAGTCCCTCGAGATGAAGGTGGAGGGCGGCAATCTGCTCATCCTGCTTCGCGAGGCGTTGACCCTGCGCTTGAAGGGCTTTGCGCACCGGGTCTGAGTCTGCTGGGTCCATGTTCTGGCCAGTTCGTTCTGTCATGAACGGAACAGAGGATAGGACCCAAAAATGCACGACTCCAAAACAAATTGACAGTTTCCAAAAAGAGAGGTTTAATAGACGGGCATAGGTCGGTACACAGGCAGGCAATCCAAGAGAGGCAACAGTATCCAAAAACATGAAGCAAAGAGACAAGGTCGATAATCGGAACAGGGTCAGGTCTTACTGTGAATCTATGACTTGGAAACAAGGAATGCTGGAACGCGACGACAAGGTACAACGAACTGGCAACGAGAGGAAATGAGACACGAGGTTATATACAAGGGGTAATTAGGGTGAACGAGGCACAGGTGATGAAGATGCTCACATGAGCAGGTGTGTGTGAAACAGGGGGGGAAGACAAAACCCGAACACACACATATGACAACCCCAAGTATTTAAAGTCCTCCACCGTTGCTATCTCTTCTCCCTGTAGCATCACTCTTCCCCCACCACCCCTCTCATTCAAGCACATATATTGTCTTACTTCGGCTTATCTTCATTCCTCTTCTTTCC